>NC_056718.1:5007161-5054661 GCF_018831695.1 Puntigrus tetrazona
ACGAGTCCCAAAAGTACCTAGAACACAACGATGAGAACGATACAGGGATGATGTCACAAAAACAGCGACGTGGCCAGGACGTACAGAAGAGATCCGATCATGAAAAGGGGAAACATGTCTACTGTACGAGTGAAGTGTGTCAGTCTGAAGTATGCAGGCGTGTTACGGCACGAGTCCTGCTGATAACAGATAATCACATCAACAACTGCAGGCAAGGCGGCATATTTTCAGCCAAACGTACTTCTGCACCTGATCCATCTGAAATGCACCAGGTGATATACTATATGCGACGTGTTTTTTGTGAAAGCGCTGCTCGAGGAGGGGACTCGCATATTTGTTTTGCTAAGTCTAAAGGTCGCTGAAACGGCGGTCACGTTTCGCTAATTATACACACAACTTCCCACAGATTGCTTCAAAAGCAAACAGTTTTAATAGCTAATAAAACACATACCACACTGCAATAATCAACGACTCGGCGACAAGCAGCTTGTGTGCGAATGCTTGGTGTATCATGACTTCATTGGAGCATGTAAACACACAGTAACGGCTAATGCTGCTATCAGGGATTCAAATGTAAACACAAGGCCACGCTTGACCCTTATATCTGTGAGGTTTGCTGAATACCAGCTATAAGAACTGGTCTAAGATCAGCCGCCTTACCATGTTATTCATTAATAACGTTTATTAATTGATCAAAATAATTGCTTTTTAGTACTTGTGGAGAAAAGCCCCAAATTAAGACTTAAATGGCATTATTGTGGCAGACAGTAGACCACTGAATAGGCAAAAAGTAGCTTTTGAAGTCATATTTTGTTTGTTTTACATTTCTATATCGTATATGGCCTCCAGTCCACAGAAATCTTTTTATACAGTCGAGTCAGACTATCTGAGATCAACTTAATACCATCTCTCAAGCCTCATTTAAATTGCTCGTGCAATTTCTACACTCTAAAGTATATCTGTAAAAATGGGGCATATGTACTCTGTTAAAATGAAGTTTTTGTATAAATTTTTTTGCAAGTTATTTACACTCCATCGCATTATGTTTTAGGGTTGAAAGAAAGATAATATCCTGCCAGACAATGACAAATTTCCCTTTTGTTTTTAACAGTGTTCGCTTAAACATAAATGTGTACTAAAATAAGGTAAAGTGCAACGAATTCGCTTCATCATCTATGCAAACAAACCGTCTTTTATATTTAATTAACCTTAATTTATTCGAATATTTCTCAAATTTCATTTAAAAATATGATTGCGAATATGATTAGAGTGAATAGGATTTATAGGCCGATAAAGATCTTGTGTAGCCCCTCCCCTTTTCAGTGCTTCGCTTAAAATGCTTAAAAAAGTTAAGTTATGATAATGTTATGAAAATAAAGTTTTTTTATGACAACTGCTTCGAAATCAACTTTCTAAAGATGGCTGCCCACTTGTTTCTCTGCAGTACAAACGACACACTATACACTACGCACTTAGCGTATGAATTTTATAATGCTATTTTATCTTTAATAATTGGACAGTGATAGCCCCTCCCCCTTCTTTGCGTAACTAAAGCTGCGACAGTTGAGCGCATGAATATCTCGCACCTCGTTTTTTCGTTTAAGTGCATCATGCAGGTATTTAAAGTGCACTCCTCGCAACTATTTATACAAAAAAAAACTGTTCCTAGATCAGTACGCACACTTAAAGCCCAGAGCATGCCACATCTGTTCCACTCCTGCATTGTCTGCCACAGCTTTTATTGTCTCAAACCGGCGTCAGGGGAGATACGCTAGGCCTTCATTAGCGCCAAAGGCCAACTTTTACCCAGGATCTGAACAGCAGGTTCGAAACTTTCAAAGGTGGCTCAGTTTATAATTAGATGCATCTGCCGAAACGTTGTCTCCGTTTAGGAGCGCGCGAATGGCTTGGACCCAAACCATCTCAGAAGCCTTTCACATCCCGTGGCCAGTCATTTCTGGTTAGCAGAGAATTATAGGTATTTCTTATTGTGGTGGACCTTGACGATTTGCTCAAGGCCTCTGCTAAGTGAAAGTTTTTCATGGTGTTGTTTCGGGAGCAAAGCGGAGAGCGAGTACGAAAGCGTACAGCCGGGTCAACAAAACCACAAATAATTGCGAAGACTTCCAGAATTAAACGAAAAAGTGGTAACCATCGCACCGACCTCATCAGACTTTCCGTCATGTTTCTAATTATAACCTTTATATCCGCTACTGCTCTACCAAAAACTAATGATGGGAATGCAAAGCAGGCTAAAGGGGAAAACAATATGCATAATGATGCATAATGCACTTTACTATTAAAATGGTACGGCGGCAGAATCAGATCACAGGAAGACTTTAAGAGCTAAGCCCGAAACAACTTTCCAATTTAAATGACCAACCACAAGATGTCCACCCTACACAAAGTAATTTGCTTATTCAAATAAACTACGAACTCTTCAGTAAAATAATAAACTGGCAGTAAAGAATTCCATTGCTGCAACGTATCACTGTTTTGTAAAAATGTAAGAACTGGCCTATTATTATTGCCGTTAGAAATATAGGCCTACTGGTGGGTTTAATCACCAAAACCTACAACAGCTGGTTTACAAACAATAATAACAATAACTTTATTAAACGTATCTGTCATCTATTTGTTTTCAGATATGTACAGTTTGGCTGAAGCGGACTTTTTAAGCTGTCTGAGTTTCAAAAGCTTTCCCAGTTTCGATCGCGCTTAGGGAGGAATAGATAAACACTGAGTTTCTGTATTTGGTTAGGGATGTAGATGTTGCCTTTACAAACATTTACCATAGTAACCATAGTTTCTGACAAGAGTTATTAGTATTTTTGCGGTCACACTTTACTTTGAGGTCCAATTCTCGCTTATTAACAAACCATTAACTAGGACTTTTGCCTCAATAAACTCCCTGTTTGCTTATTAATTATGCCTATATGTTTTATATGCTTATTAGTTGTTAGGTTTAGCTGTTTAAATGGATTATGGATGTGGAATATCAGAATATGTGCTTTATAAGGACTAATAATAAACAGCTAATTTATTAATATGCTAATAAGCAATAGTGAGAATTGGTCTCTAAACTAAAAACAGATTTTTTTTTTAAATAATAACACTGTGGTCATCAATCATAATTTATAAACATATTAATATATAAATAATAATAGTACGCGAATATATAAGTTTGTGTTTGTGTGTGTGTGTGTGTGTGTGTGTGTTTTCAAACAGTATCTATAGTTATCGTTGTTCTTTTCTGTGATTATTTAAAAGAACGAAGTATTACTTTAAAGGAGCAACAAGCCAGCTGAGTTCCTACCTCTGATCCAGTCCACAACCTGAGTCGGCGTCCACTTTGTTATCGGCTCCATTCTTCCGTTCAGATATTCAGAGAGTTTCGTTATGAAAAGTTATGAAACTCGCTAAAGTTGAATAAAGTTTCCTACGCTACGCTCGAGCGTCCTTTCTCATGTCTACCCGCTAAACACTAATGATCAGGCTGAAGCTCTACCCACAGACTGAAACTAAAGAGAGAGAGAGAGAGAGAGAGAGAGAGAGAGAGAGAGAGAGAGAGAGAGAGAGAGAGAGAGAGAGAGAGAGAGAGAGAGAGAGAGAGAGAGATCGTGTTACACTCGCAGGTCACACTCGTTTATATCGCCCCTAAATCGTCTGTATGGGGGGCAGCGAGGGTCAAACACATTATAAGTCTATTTCTCGTAACACGTGTGTAACCGCAAACATTCAAATCAGTCTCTCTCTTGCTTTGCTGTTACTTGTGCGATTCTTGCTTAATAAACATCTCAATGTCACAAAACTTTATATCAGACGCTATGGTAATGTGATACTGGCACTCAATGAACGATTGCTGAAAGTCTCCGTGTAGCCATATAACATCAATAAAAAGAGGACATTGAGAAATACATTACTCATATTATTACACGGTAAATAAATACAGTGATTAATGGAAGCGTGCGATAGAAATGATCCACGGCCACACGTGTTTTATTTATGTATTTAATTCTACATTGTTAATTAATTTATTCAATTATTATTTGTTTGTTTTGTAGTTGTTTTTGGGGGGGGTTTCGTCTGTAATTTCTGATAGTATTTTTCGTAATTGCGAGCTCTTGCTGTATTATTTTCGATCACGCACTGCCCTCTACAGGCCAATATTAAAAAGTGTAGTTTTACATAATTGTACTTCTTTAAAGCGCGTGTTTAAATTTGAGTTGATGACAGGCACATAGCGTTCACCGGACCTCCGAGGCAACCACTCACTGAACAGCGAAATCTGGCAATGCGTTTTATTAAAACATGCAGGCTGTAAAGCACATTAAAAAATTGGCTTTGACTTTAAAAACTTTTTGCAGGTAGAACTATACAATGTTCACTCAATGTCTTATAATAAACGTGTTTAATAATAATAATAATAATAATAATAATAATAATAATAATAATAATAATAATAATGAACGTATTAGAATTATTATAGGAGTGCGTGTCCTTCACAAGGGGTGCGCTATACTTCAGTAGAGCATTTTCGCAGTGAGAGAAGATAGTACAATACAGTTTAGAAACCTACACAATCTCTAAGGTGGAAAAAAAAGGACAATCTTATTGCAGGACACACGCGTTGGAGCTGTGCTCTTCAGAAGTGAGCTGTGCTTCACATATGGCGCTCATCCACGCCTGCTGCTCTTCTGCGGTGTTGGCCCGCAGGATGTAGGTGCGCTTTTTGTGCTTTGGTGTCAGGGTCCAGCCGAATCTCCCAGCATCACCCTCCAGCATCTCCACCGTTGCTCCAACCAGATTAATAGCCTTTTCTGCAGACTGAGAAAAGATTCGGACTCATCGAAAATGTAAAATGAAAAGCGATAAAGGTCCATGTAAAAACGAGCGCGAGCAGGCGTTGCTATGGTAACATAACGACAACAACATGGCAACTCGATCCTGTGGCATTTAATTAATTATTTAGCGAGCAAAACAGTTTCGTATTTAGACTGCATTCGCCGAGTCCGCGCAGGTGCGATGAAGTTAAAGCTGGTAAGCTGATCAACACCGTTACAAGTTTCTTAAGAAGGCTGCGAGACGTAATCGCTGTCATTCGCTCCTACCTGTTCATTAAAACCATAGACAAGCTGTCCGTCTCTGATCTGAAACCACATAATTTTCCAGCGCTTCGTGTAGTGTGTTTTCTTAAATAACCATCCTTTTTTCCGTTCTTCTCTTTCTTCTGGATGGTTTTCATCTGTTGTACCGTTAGAGGTCGCCGATTCTAAAGCCATTACTTTGAGACGTACTTACTCACGCGCACTGCGTAAAACAGAATAAGAGTCTTTTGTTTTTGTGATAATATTTGGAGGAATAAAATTAATAAAAAAAAATATGCTACTTGAATTAAATAGTAAAATAATTAAATATTATGCTTCCTGTCGTTTTTAAAACCACGTGGTTTAAACTATAATTTAAAAGCTAACAGATTTTATCTTATGCATATCAAGGCTGCATTTATTTTAACAAAACAGTGAAAATGTAATATCATTTAACATCCTTGTTGAATGATTAGATGACAATGAAGACTGGAATAATGGCTGAATAATACAGCTTTGCTTTCACAGGGAATTAATTATATTTAATGTAATAGAAAACCGCTATTTTAATATTTCTCAGTGCTACTGTTTCTACTGTAGTCAAATAAATGTCTTAATTAGCATAAAGGACTTTAGAAAAATATTATCATTAATATTATTAATATTAAATTAATGTCATATGACTCACAAACTTAAAAAATATTGAAATATAAAGTACATTTTACAATCTATAGATAACCATATAATAGGAAAACTATGGAGCCATTGCCCATTTATCGTTCTAATTTGCTTATACGTGTCAAAAAAGTCACGTGTACCCAAATGAATCAATGTGAAGACAACTTAAAGCTAAAAGTAGAGTAAAAGCAGAATAAAAGTCTTGTGTGTACGTCAACGCTCGTTGTCCAGCTGTTGAGGAAATGGCGGCCGCGGCGATGGCGGGGGTTGTGGCGGATCACCCGCTCCTCACGGAGGCCAAAAAGCTGGAATATTTCTCCTCCATCAACTCTATGGCTCGTAAGATTATGGAGGAAAGGGAGAAGATAAAGGAGGGCTACGGTCCGACTTGGGACGAGATGAGTCCCGTCGAACAAGACACGGCGATAGACAACGGGATGATGGATCCGCGGATCCGGGCTCGGTACGCGATGCACCGGGTGGAGCGAGATGAGGTGATCTGCTTCCCGAAACTACTCCTCCAGACCGGACAGAAGACTGTACACTTCGGAGACGAGGTGCGAGGTGTTTTGTTTTGTTTTGTTTTGCTTTTTTCAGTGTAGACTTGTTTAGATTTTTTTCTTGTTATGTAGGGCTCGTCTATACTAAACAATTATGATTTTATTTTAACAAATAAAAATAGTCTGTTATTTGATTCATTTACTTGCGTGTTTGCCTTTAAATATTCGTTACATTTGATATCTTTTTATATAAAATACATATATATATTAAAAATGTATTTTATAATAAAATGATGCTTAGCATATTTATCTGTGTGCCGGAAATGTAGGTTTTAATGTTATTGAACCTGTCGCTAAAAGTGAAATGTATATTAAACAATAATATATAGCAATATACATCTTAAACAATAGTTACATTTATGAATCATAAGGAGTAAAGTTTATTAGACAAACATGTGTTCTATTTGTTAAACTGTTTACTTAAATCTTTATCAACTATTTATTATAGACTACTTAAAATATTCTTTGTTATATATAAATATATATATATTTATAAAGTACTTTAAACTCTTTACTAAACAAATCTTTTTCAGTTCTATCTAAAAAATTGACTTCGAAAATCCTTTTTGAAAAGTTATCTAGAGTTTAACAGGCAAAATTACCAACAAAATAAATGTATTGATATTACAGTTTACTAAACAAATCAGCCAAAATTGTATAAACTAAAAGTGTAAATCAAATGGCTATAAAGTAAACCGTTTGCTAAATATTTATAAAATAGTTTAAATAAATCTGTGCCACGTCTACAAATTCTGTACTTCTGAAATTCTGAATTGTAAAGTGTTTACAAAACAAATCATTTATGTTTATGAAAGATGATTCTCCAAACCGCTTATCTGTTCACCATTTTTAAATTATGTATTATATTTAGTGATAGGCTGTCTTACTCCTGTATTTTTGGGATATCCCTATCCCAAGCAGAAATGTCAGATTAAAGGAGTTTCGTTATGTTAACATATCAGTCTCTTTTGTTTCAAGGACTTAACTTGGCAAGACGAGCACTCGGCTCCCTTCTCCTGGGAGACCAAGGTAAGTGGGCCACCTCTGCTAAAAATACATAATCACTTTCCAAGCAAAGAGCAAACAAATGCGATTCAGCCCGTCCTTTCCCGACAGAGTCAGATGGAGTTCAGCATCTTCTCCGGTGCTCCAGAACCGTCCGTTCCCTCCTCGGCGAACGAACCCAAACCCAAGCCCTCTCAGAGTACCAAGCTGCCCAGCACTGACGAGTCGTCCTTCTGGAAGATCAGCGCCGAACGCTCGCGGCTCGAGGGCGAGAAGGCCGAGTTTCAGTCTCTGACGCCCAGCCAGATCAAGTCTCTGGAGAAGGGAGAGAAGCCTTTGCCGTCGTACCTGAGGTCGGAGTCTGGGCAGAGGGAGTCCGAGGATGTGCCGCCGCCTCCTCGGCCGGTTCAGCAGAGAGTCACCAAACCTCACGCCCCTCCTCCCCCCATCCCCATCAGCGTAACCCCGGTGGCCATCAGCGTGACCCCGACACCTCCTGCTCCCGCGTCCTCCTCAGAGGAAGGGTGGGAGAGGGCCCAGAGCACGCTTCCCTCCGTAAGCACTGTGGATGATGTGTTCAGTCCTGGTCTGGTCACCAGGTCTTCCTCTCAGTCCAACAGCACGGTCAGAGATGCCAACAAGGCGGAAAGCTCGCCCACCTCCAGTCCTACCTTCTCACAGGTTAGATGGAATTTCACCTTCATTTCATATGGTTAGATGAAGTCATTGGTGCGTGGGCAAATGCCTTGATGTTCTTTATATTCTACTTTTCGTTAAATAATGCAACACATTCATAGAAGAGTACAGTGATTCTTCTAGAATGAGCTTGTTTTGTGTTTTGAAAGTCCATAATCTTAAAAAAAGTATAATAATATTCATACTTTTTCAGTGCAGAAAAGGTACTGGGAAAAATGTTAACTTTTTAGGGAAACCAGAAAGGTTCTTTCGTCATATTTGTCAAAACTATCTTCCCGAACCTATATTTTTTATTAAAAGTTTATCAGAATGAGAAATAAGAATGCATCATAAAATTATTAAATTATTCATTGAAAAGTAGTTCGGCAGAATTTATCATCATTTATCATTTATTACCATTTCTAAGAAAAATGTGAGGTTTTTAATGAAGTTTTTAGTTATATCAGTTTAACATGTTTTTGAAACCAACACGGAGAAAGAAAAAGTTGATTTGTTTAATGTTTATATAGTAAATATTTTATCTAATATAAATATATCTGAATTACTCATTTATTTTAATATATGCATTTACTCATTTATTTATTTTTTTATATTATTTATTTATTGTAATGTATGCATTTACTCATTTATTTATTTTTACTTGCTCATGTAAGTCACTGACCCACATTTTATCTTGATTTTTTTCAATTTTTTCTACTAAAATTTTAACCACTAACAGCATAAATGGTTCTATTTGCTTTTTTCAGTTTAACACAAGCAGCAGCATCCTGAAGACGGGATTTGACTTCTTGGACAACTGGTAACGCCCGAATACCCCTGAAGAATCCATTCCAGATCACAGGACCTACAAGCACCACAATCCCAACACTACAGAACACTTTCCTTTGAAATCCAAACGCTTCAGTAGTTTCTTTATAGTGCATCAATATCTCTATGATTGTAGTTAAATCACCATCTGTCTGACTCTATCTCACTGGTTAGAAGTTACTGAATGCATGAGCTATGTTACATCAGACAGTATTTTTAAACAGAGCATATTTTGAGTGTTTTTACACTTGGTACATTTGCTTGAGTCAGAGTCCATCATCTCTCTTCCCCTGGACCTATTGGTCTTCTTTCCCACTGTTACTGTTATACTAAACTGTGGTATGTTTGCAAAAAATTCTTTCACCAACGTTAGAACCACCAAAACCTGTTTATCCTGTGTGTCCAGGCAACAAGGGTTGATATCCTGAAGTTGCAGAACAAAGTTTCAAATTTTAGTTTGGTGTGACTACCAAACTGGCACAATATACTTAATCGGTACCAGCCCACTTCTGGATTGCATTCACATCAACCACAAACCACACTGTGGTTCGCATTAAAACAAAAGCCAAACCCCTCTTTCGGACTCAACTAAAATCCCTTTGTTTGCTGTTACAGAAGTTCGGAAGATGCGTTAATCAAACAAGCCAGAACTCAGTTCCACAGCAAAACCACTAGAGCCAATGCCACGTCACCTTCACTGCCATGATGTTTATATTTATCTAGACCTCAATACTAGTGTTAAGATGCTTCACTGTACGTTTATTAATAAGGACCTAAATGCGACACCGTAGCGCTAGCATGGTTTTGAGGAGATGACTTGCGCCTTGCTTGTTTTGTAGACTTTTTATATGCGTGCTACTTTCATTGTAAGCTTTGAAGTGAATCATTGACTTTTCTCCTCATTCTCCCGAATGCTTCCTTTCTTTGTCTCTTTCCTGTAGCCTAACGCACCAGAAATTTAATAAATGAAAGCAATAGTTACAATCTACATTCATCGTTTGGCCTGAAACATACTGCACACAAGTACGCAAATGCGGATGCAACGTTAAACGGGTGTTATGGCAGCGACAAGCTCCAGAACCCGAGGGGGCGATAGAGTTAACCGTTCAGGTAGCTGGCTGGAAACAAAGATAGAACTCGCTCTTCGCTGTCAACGTTTGAATTTACGTACAAATCAACATTTACGTACTTGTCTGTCATTTGGTTCAGGGCTGAGCTAGCTAGGGTTCAAAGTTAGGAATCATTTGGAGCTTTGTTGCGAGATGTTTTTGTTGAATACAAATGCGTGGCCTGGAGCCAGTATTTATGCATTCGTATATCTGTAATGGAAAATAAGTACAATAATAAAAAAAAAAAAGTACAATAACTTCTTGTTTGTCTCATTCTTCTCTCCCCTGGTAGAGGGCAGTGTAGCACTAATTGAAAACAGAAAGATGGAGTTCTACTAATAAATCCCTTGAACGTTTTCTGCCTTTTGTCAGTTCACTGCCCGGAGTGTTATTTATTTTCGTTAAATATAACCGTTGGATGTCCGTTAATGTAATCGGTCACATATGTGGCATTTTCAAAATGCTCCTAATGCGCTTTATTTAAAGAGTTTATTTCCCCAGGCAATCGTTTTTATTTTGGTGGATTGATGTAACTGCACCGCATGTTTTGAAAAAGGCCTTGCTGGTTTCTGACTGGAAAGTGGCCCTGTTTTCCAAGAGGTCATTCAACGTTCAAAGGTTGTTAAAAATATTTTTAAGGAGTTCAGTTGATAGGTCGATTAGATCAGTCTAACAACAGTAGATATCCACGGTCTTGGAGTTCTTTCTAATTGTTATTTGTCAAAGGTAGACATCTAAGCTGTTTATCTGTTTCTTGTACCGTATAACGTCTAGACAAGCTCATCTGGGAGAGATTTGCTTAGTTAGACTTTGTTATGTAATGAACTGGATTCTTTTGGGCAGAACTCCATTACATCTAACTCCCTTCCAAAGTCTCATCCAGAGGAAGTGAGCAAGACTGAGAGAAGTGTCCTGTTTAGAAGAAGAGAAGTCCAAATTCCTTCCATGTGTGGAGACAGGACTCAGCTGGTAATGAGACGTTCATCATTTTCCTGTCATTCGGCCATTATTGACTTCCACAGAACAGCATGTTCCCAAGGGACAAACGCCATAAAAACTTCACAGAAAGCCGAGTCTTGGACAAGCAAATGAAGATGTTTATGGAAGAGGGAGAAAGAGCTGTGTCAGTAAAACTGCCGTGTTAGCACAAAGAATAGAAGTGGGAGGAATGAAGAAGAAAAAAAATCTGGTGTTTGAGTATAAAACTCAGCAACAAGCAGCTGAAAGAAAGAAAACAGAAAGAGAGAGAGAAGAAGAAAAAAAAGGAATCTTTCAGACAAGGTGAAAGGAGGAGGAAAAGTGACCGGCAGCTGCAGAGAGGGAGGAGGCTAAAACAAAACAGAGCTGTATAGAGGTGAACGATAGAGCGAGACTACTGAGTTGAAAGCGATGTGAAAGGAGGAGAGAAGATCGCTGTTGAGTGAACATCAAGGGTTGTGTATATATGCAGTAAAACAGAGAGCTGGCTGAAAAGAAGAAAGGGATTTATGAAGTGAAGTGATTTGAAGTGGAGATGAGTCTAACAGTGATTCTGGCAGCTGTAGTGGGCTTCAGCGCTCTGTCTTCCTGTTACTCTGGAGAGAACACCACGAGACCGGCCATCACAACAGCTCATCTGTCTCAGGTTAAGAATTTAGACTTACTTTGTGGAAAACGATCCATTGATTTGTTTACCCTTGATATTATCTTTAAAGATAACATAAAATTAATGATTTCCATTGAAACAATTTTGAAACGTGTCTTTGAAAACCTACCTTGATACCAGGATATTACCATATGATTCCATCCCTGTACCATTGAATGATGAATGATTTATTTTTTATTTTAAAAATAAAGTTGCTTCCTTCTTATCAAAATGGTTCCATTAAGAACATTTAACATCTAAAGAACCTTTTTGTTTCACAAAAGATTACAGATTACAGATTACAAAATGGTAAGAAGTCAAATTTTCACCTTTATAGAGCTTTTAAGAATACAGATTGTGACAAATCAAATAGGAGAATAAAGTGTCAGTAAGATTAAACACTCAATTTTCAGTTAAAGGCGTTTCGTTATTGAATGCAGAGACGTCATTGTCTGTATCTGTGCAATCAAATCGACGATAATTGTTGGAAATTAAGTGTCCCTGAATCAGAGGCGATAGCGGCAAGGAACCAAAACTCCATTGGTGACAGAATGGAAAAAAACATGGGAGAAACCAGTCTCAGTCAGGGTCCAGTTCTCTGGCTAGACGAAACCAGCGGTTCAATTCCGAATGTTTCAAAGTCAGATTGTGTAACGGATTGGTGTGATTCCCATGAAACCTTTGGCTTAACGGTTCTTTGCAGAACCAAAGATGGTTCTTCGGTGGCATCGCTGTGAAGGATCTTTTAAGCACCTTTTTTTGGGCATACACAATCTCAAGGGCATACACGTCTTGTTGCTACAAAACATCCTTGATTAGCAATAACATTACTTGAAGTGTAAGAATACTTCCAGTGTGATGATTGTGCATTCTTCATCAAGCAAAGGCTGGAATAAATCATGCGACTTTTAAAATCTGAACATATTTCAAACCACTAGGCATCACATATTTGGCTATGTTGGTTAAGAGAGGAAAACTGGGCATCGTACACATCATGATTATTAGGGGGCGCACACTGCTCCGAACACAATAAACCCACACAGAAACATTGCTTGGAGATAGAATTCAAATGAAAACATTACTTGTTCTACAATTGGCTCAAAGAACTAAATCAGTTTGATATCTTGCCACTGAATGGATTCATAGTCTGAGCTAAAAAAACAAAGTCTGTGGTCATTGTATGCGATGCAATTTTCAGCAAAACCTGTGACTGTCCAAAATTGCAGACTGTCTCTGAATTTCGGCAACTACTGTCGTCTCTTTCAGAGTGTAAATTAGGGCAAAAATATGGGCAGACGTCATGTAGTGTATTCCAGCCTTAAAGGGTTCCTTTACCCTGAAATGAAAATTTGTCATGTATCACTTTCCTTCATGTTGTTCCAAACCCGTAAAAGCTTTGTTCACCTTCGGAACACAATTTGAGATATTTTGGATGAAAACCAGGAGGCTTGTGACTGCTAAGTAACTGCCAGAAAAGTATAAAAGACATCGTCAAAAATAGTCCATCAGCCATCAGTGGTTCAATAATAACATTATGAACCTACAAAAATACTTCATAACTTTTCTGGGCCTTGACAGTGTTCATCACTTGGAAGTCAAAGAGACCCTCACAAGTCTCCTGGTTTTCATCCAAAATATCTTAAATTGTGTTCTGAAGACAAAGCTTTTATTGGTTTGGAACAGAATGAGGGAAAGTGATCAATGACAAAAATTTTCATTTTGGAGTGGAGTAACACTTTAAGTCTGGTCTTGCTGACTTTAATCCTACAGGTGAGAGTGTTCAATGAGGAGATGGTTAGAGGGCGAGGGGACACTCCTGACATCATAGAACCTGAACCCACCACTGCAGTCTCTGAAATGGAGAGCACTTACAACTACATCCGTGCGTTAACAAAACACTCACTTCACTTACCCACTTCCATCTAAAAAGCCAGAAAAACAAGCCAAAACCAATCCAATGGAATGTATATTTGCATATATTCTACTTGCAATATGCTGATGTTTGTCTTGACATGAAGGTTTGTTCGTAAGGTAATATTTAATAGTCTGGGTATGTAAATTACATAATGCAACTTTTCAAGCAATCCAAAAACACTATATCTGCAGCTACCTTGTCAACCCCTTCCCCCTCCACGACACAGTTTCTTGATATTCTATTCATTCACTGGTATGCAGCGGCATAGCTGACTAATGAAAGACTTGATTCACATTTGTCTATTTATATATATTTACAGTGTCTAGACTGGCAGCGATGGATCAGGCTATCCACAGGCTTAATGTGGGACATTACACGTTGGACATTAAAGTTACACAACTGTTGGAAAGAATGTCACGACTTGAGAATAGATTAGGCGACACTGAGGATGCCATTCAACAAGTCTCGTCCTACTGCAAGGACAATCGCAAAGAGATCGGACGCCTAGAGGGTTAGTGGCTTTACCTTTGGGCTCATAGTTGTGGGCTATAAAGGGCATTGTAGTCAAATCTAGCTGTGCTTAAAGAATCCATGCTCTTATTACTGGAGATTTTTCCAAATATATATTAAGATGGTGACAGTTTATTTCAAGGACGGTATCTGAACTTAAACCCAATACATATGGTTATTTGGGCAGCAAGTAATTAGGTAGAACAAGTTGAATCAACACCCTTTGTTGGACCTTGAACAATGTTAAATGTAGTCAAGTTATAGTTATAAATCTACCCCAACCCTAATTATAGTCTTGTGTAGCCAGACAATTGGCTAACGACAAAAGGTTTGGGCTGTATTCACCTTTTTCTTGAAGTAAAAATGTGCGCAGCAATTCGTAAATGGGTCTAGCTTCTTGTCTCATCCACATCCAGCTATTTATAGATGTACAAAACAGTTAATTTTGCTGCTTGGCCAACGTCAGGAAGCGGTCACCTGGAAAGTGACCAATCACAGTTTAGTTTTGTTTAATGTCATGTACGTCAACGTCAATAACAAGTCGACATGGATGTAAGGTCAAAAAACACTTTAATTGTCTTATAATATGTATTTAGTTTTCCCTTACTTGCCCCATATAATTAACTTAACAAATCATTTTTCCAAACCTCTCCTTTGCATGATGCTAATCTGTGGTGATTGGTTTGAGTGGGGTGTCATTTTCATCTCTGATTAAGCAGCATTTGTGAGTTTTTATTGCTCCAAAAGGAGCAGCTAGTGGCAATTTAATTTGCATTTTCATTCAAACCACCCTTAAAAGACCAACAAGTGGGAGGGTAATATGCAGATGTTTCACGCTGATGAAACGTCATTTAAAAAAAACTATTCATAGTCAAACTATGATTCAGAGTCATCTCTTTCTTTTGAAGGGCAATAACTGGTGCACTTTCAGGCAGAAGGTATTTGAAACATTTTTTTTTACATTTAATTTTAACCCTAAGCAAAGAACAGCAACTGCATTGAGCATACTCGGGCCATTTTCCTGTCACTGACTTCTCCAGCCCCCAACGTCTGACCTAACAAGGGGTCCAATCCTGCTCTAGGGGGGACACTTTCCAGAGGAGTTTTGTTTAAGCACATTTGCTTGGATTTTCCTATTGATCCTGAAGATCTTAACTGGCTGGTTCAGATGTGTTTAGTAAGAGCTAGAGCTAAATTCTGCTGGAGCATGACTTGCCAGGAACAGAACTTGACACCCCTGACCTAAACCAATCCTAACCTTGCAGTGTTACCTCAGATTTTACAGTTACCTAAATTCAAGTAATGCTTTCTTAGAGGAAACTTCTAATGCAAGTCCCTACATGAGATCTTAATGTTATATAGGAAAATCACACATACTGCATGTGCTGGTTCTGATCTTTTGATTAAAGACCTAATGTCTTAAGATGTTTAACACTAAAAATTGGACAGATTAATAGTAAGTTTCCAGGACCGGAAATTTGTTGGTCTAGGATTTGGTCCAATATGTACTACTTGGGCAAACCTTGTTTAAGATGACAGCAAAATACTGTACTTTTATTAAGATATGGTGAAAATGATTTTGTGGTTGCAGGCTGCCAGAAAGGCCGTAAAATGGGTTACAAATGTTTCCTCGCATACCGTGTGTATGAGACCTACACCGATGCATCCAAGAAGTGTCAGGAGCGGGGAGGACGCATGGCTATGCCAAGAGATCGCAAGGAGCAGGAAGCTCTGGCTGAATATGTGAAATCAGTATTCCACGGAAACTGGCCTGTTTGGCTTGGCATCAATGACGAGCGTTCTGAAGGCCTCTACCTATTTGAGGACACAACCCGTGTCTCTTACTTCCAGTGGAGGAAGCACTTCCTGTCAAGCCAGCCAGATGGTGGGAAGCGAGAGAACTGTGTAGCCATGTCTTCAGATGACGGAGACTGGTGGGACACCTACTGTGAAAGACGCATGTATTATCTGTGCGAGTTTGATGTTTGACCTTAATGCTTTATTAAATGGCTTCTAATTAAGTTGTTTTAAATATCAAGAGCAGCTATTAACTGTTTCAAAAGCAGTTATTGCACAGATAAAAATTAGAGCCAGTGAATTTAACGATCCCATGAAACGGTTTGATAAATGCAAATTTCTTTCCTGTTAAAATTTTTCCTATTGAAACAGGAAGTTGGAGCAGGACTCTAAAAAGTATTAGCTCCTCTTCCAGAATAAAATTTTCTGATGATTTACTCACCCCCTTGTCAGCCAAGATGTTAATGTCTTCTTTCTTCAGTTGAAAAGAAATTAAAGGAGTCATCTTCGTTTGAACATAAATATGTGTTAGAAGTGTGTGTACACATCCATGGTATAATGATAAAAATCTGTTTAAAAAATTATGTCTATTTTAAGATTCTTGTCAAAATTATCTAGATGTACACAGGCCCCTCCCACAGGGCCGTCTTACCTCAGCCCCGCCCTCAGTGAGCTGTCATCATTAACTCCCGACATCTAAGCCTCTGAAGACGCAGAGGATTAACGTTATTTTCTTAAAAGTGTAAGTGGTTTTCTGAATCTTAGCAAATTGTCTTTCCTAATAAAGTTTAAAGTTTGCTCCAGGGGCAGCGTCATCAGAGCTGATTAGCATTTAACGCAACATGGACTAGAACTGCTTACTGAAAGCAGCTGATTTTGAGTGTTTTTTTACATTACCATTGAGAAATTTTAACCAACATAAGTTATAGACTTTTCATTAAGAGAGTAATGAATGAATAGTAATGAGAATAATAGACCCTTTAAGGTTTTTGAGGAAAAACATTGTAGCAAATTGTAGCTTCAGTATTTATTTTGAATGACATGGCGGTGACTAAATTACAAGGAAATTTTTATTCCAGAAGTGAACTAGTCCATTAACTTCCTGTCCCCCTTAAAACCCAAAGCAATTCCATTTGTTGAGACAAATGCGCTATATATATATTTTACCCTGTATTCATGAAAATGTTCATACCTTTTGAATTACGTATTACAAATACATGTATCGTGCTATTTTACTGAAGCTGAACAACAGTCAAATTAAAAATGTATTTTTCTTAGTATTTTCATTTAGCAAGCAAATGAGCTTACTAGCTCAAGACAGCACATTTGAACAGGCTTTGAGGAAGGGGGATAGGATTCTCCTCTGGATTGTATATCGTAGAGTGTAGAGAAGAGAAATACTGTATATTTTTAAAAGCGTATATCAGCTAAAAGTTAAAGTCATACAACACCCTATACTGTAGATGGCTTCCAAGCTAATAAATGCCACAAAACTCCAATATTCATGAGATCTTAAAGCCTGAACAGGAAATATTAGTAATAACAAAGGTTCGAAGATCACGAACAACTGAAAACATACTGAAATATAATAAATTATTTAATTTGACGTTTAATGTTTGTATTATTCCAAGGGCGATCTGCATTCGTCCTGGTTCTGACATTACATTAATGCTGATTTAAATTTGTTTTCTTTTCGTTCTTTATTGTTCTAAAATTCTTTAGAATTACGGCTTGTTGGTTCAACCCTGGATTTGTTTTCAAAGTTGTATTTGTTTCACTTGGCAACTATTAAAGCAGGTTTAAAGTGAAATAAGGCTCTTGAGCAATGCTGAATGGTGAATAAAAGTCCAGTCTCATTCTGACCAACATCCAGCTCTTTATTCGGTGTTGATTTCAATAATCATTCACAGTAAACAATGGTTAAACGGCTTGACACACATTTCGTGTGTCTTGAATAATTGCAAAATGTATCTGCAAACAATTAAGTTAATAATCTCACTTCATTTAATCGAGACACTGATGTGCGATATAGACGGGTCTGGGCTGGTGTAACTCAACAGATGTGAAGCTGTGATGACCAGAGGGTGTAAATGCCCATCAGAAATGACTCTTCATAAGCGTATGACTTTGAGTCAGATCTTCATTCATACAACCTCTGGGGGAGCTGTCTATCTGAGGAGCCAACCTATACCAACACATCAAAGGCCTAAAGTCAGTCACAGTGTCTTTACAAATACTGTTTACCATACCATTTACACCCTGATATGATATTTGTTCCATGCTCCCTTTAGTATGACATTAATACAGCAGCTTCCCATTTTTATATTTACAGATAAGTAAATTCCCCCATTAAGGCCAAAGTCTGCTTTAGAAAAGAACAGACCTCTTCCACCCTAAACAGAGGGCATGGGAACAGCCAATCTTGCAAACTTTATTTTGGCCGTCGTTCTTAATGGAAGAATAAATTCTGGCACAAACGAACGAGTGTAACTTTTTCAGGAACTGGAACTTCTTATCAGGAAGGCAAGGAAGCAAGTCAAGCGGTTTAGCATATTAGAAAGACGAAACATAAAAGACCTTTATTCTCCAGGAATGCTACGAATGAGCAGAGATGGCAGCCAGAATCTGAGTAACTGATGGTCTGTCCACAGGGCTTTTACACCGGTAGGAAAATATCACTTTACCACCCGAGTCCAGCACAAAATCACCACCCATCTGATAGAGACAGAGGGAGAGAGCTGCAAATCCATTTTCAAGAGTCCTAGACTACAGGGACGCAAATGTTTTTTCTATCAGCGAGTATTATGTAATGTTTGGGGTTTGTTTTTATGGATTTGGCACATTCCGCAAATAGCATTAATCTTTAGAAGAAAAAAAAAACATTTTACTTTTCATTCAACAAGTCGTCATTCAGAAAATCCTGGTGGTTTACCTCAGGATGTCAAATGAAACACTATATCAGCTGGGGTTTTCTTTTCCATTGGCTTTACATGAGGTTTATCATTTCTGCAACCAATGCATCTTAAAGCAGGTGTTGTTGTAGCAGTTTCTTAAACTAAATGACACTGATGGGCCAAAATTGGACATCTTATTTGTGGAAAGATGCGTTAACGTGTCTCAGCGCTACTGCCTAACTAGACCAAGCCTGCACGTTTACAGTTTTGTTGTACGATTTGAGCTGAAGGAGTGTAATTTATGATCCAATCGTTGCGTAACCGGCCCTATATGCAGTCTGACGTTCTTCATTTTACTGCTCTTATGCCATAAAATAAGGGTAACGACAAACTCGTGGAAACAAACGCAATTCATTACCCATGTCAGAGTTTTATTCTTTTGTTCTGTGTGCGATATTTATATGTCTGCATGTCACCTGAAAGAGGTCATCGATGAACTGAGGTGGCACATCGGGGAGCCGTTGGTTCATCGTCAGTATTTCAGAGTAGTGCAGCATTAACTTAAACTTCATCACCTTGCTGATCGATGAGCCCAGACCAAACGCTCGATACACCTGAAGCAGCACATATATCCACAGGTATGATCAGTATTAATCTACAGTCAAGGTCAAGCACATGTAGTCTTATTAAAGGGGCCGCTGTGAAAGTACTTTATTTGTGCTTCCGAAGGAGGACACTGCTAGAAGTCATTTACAACATCGTTCCAGATGTTCCAGTGTCTCAATTGCGAGAAAAGTGTCACAGTTAACTTTTTAATTGTTTTATTCAGTAGCTGAAACAAGCTTCCAAAACCTTAGGATTAACCAAAGAAGGGTTGATTATGTTTTTGTCCTCACCGCTCTCTCTGCATCCAACAGCATGTCAAACTCATAGCCTGTCTGATCGAGCCAGAACGCGGCCCCTTCAAGAGAGCCGTACGAGACCACCAGCACCCGCAAGGACTGCGCTCCCTGAAGCTTCTGCATGAGAAAAGGCAGCAGCAGAAGCAGCGTTGACTTTGGAACATTTGCTACGAAAAAGCAGCGCAACATTTTGCATCGCCAAGTCCACGGCTGGATCAACAAGCCTTCGAAAGATATTTTCCAAGCAACTGTGCATAATGAGAATCGGCCGACGTTTGCTCTGACTTCACTTGCAGCTGTGTGGCTTTTGACCTCCTTTAACGGCAGGTCGTCTTACCTGGCTGTTCTTCAGCTCAGTCAGGTGGTCTCGTCATGGCTGTCATCCAAAATGGCGGAGCAACACAAGGAGGAGATTCTCTCCCTTCCCAAAGTACTGACCCAGAGACACGTTCCTGCAGGAGCACAGGACAACCACAATGTATGTTGGAGTAAAAGCATGCCATATCTATTTGTGAGCTGGAATCTGAAGTGAAATAGCCACAATCCAAAGCATGTTAAATTGAATTCAAAGTCACGTGAACAATTTATATACAAATTCACTAATTCTGCATATTTAGCAACTGGCATACACTATATGTGACTCTGGAGCACAAAACCAGTCAAAAATACATTGTGTGGGTCAAAATGATCGATTTTTGTTTCATGCCCAAAATCATTATGACGTTAAGTAAAATTTGTGTTTCGTGAAGATATTTTGTAAATGTCCTTCCATAAATTTTTATGTTTATATATAAAAAAAATGGTATTATGCACTGCTAAGAACTTTAAGAGCGATTTTCTCAGCATTTCGTTTTTTTTTGCACTCTAAAATTTTCAAATAGTGTGTGTATATATATATATATATATATATATATATATATATATATATATATATATATATATATTATATACATATATTATATATACATATAAAATTGACTATTATTATTGCAATATAATTTCTTAATTTTATTTAATGTTCATTTAAATTTTAATTTGTTGCCTCATTTAAATTTAACTGGAATTCTCAATGAAAAAAACCCAAAACAATGAAAATTAACTCTATATAGAGATAATTTTAACTACAGCTATAACCTATGGGTTGTCCATTACAAAAAAAAATTCCATGGTTAAATTTCAACCAGGTAACAAAACAATCACTCTCACAAAGCATGACATAACAGAAATTTATTTTAAGCTACTATCCAGAACCGGCAAAACAGTTGTAAACCTCTAAACAATTTAAAACATCTAATAGACTTTGAATATACAGTATAACAAGATAAGTGGGACGCTGATGTAATCACAGTCATAGCAATAAACTTTTGCAATCGCAGGCCTTCATTTTGTTTCAACAGACGTACTCTGTCAGCAGTTCTGAAATGCTTGACCTGAATAAAGGACAGTAATAATATTATGCATTCATCTCACTCTTTAGTCTGGACGTGTATAAGCTGCGTATCTGAGCTGAGCGTCTGGGCTGCAGGACACTGGGAAAGAACCGTGTCGCTCATTTTCATCTGAACGTCCAGACGCTTCAAAAAACAATCCCACTCCACCTGTCAATCAAACGAACGTCCATCACTAAACCACTCAAACGCACTACCTGCTAACATAAAAACTATTTAGCATTTGAATACTCTTGAATAAAAAAGATGAGATAAGAGGAAAAAGTTTTTTTTTTTTTTTTTTCACGTTCCTCCCAAGAAACTTTCCCTTCTTTTTCTTGTGGGAACGCCAAATAATTTTGTGAAAGAATGCAAAAGTATTGTAATATAAGTTTCCTCTCATCTATTTTTAATACCATGCGCTTGTCCTGTTAGGGGCTTCAAAGCAGTCACATGAAAAATGTAAAAATTATATTGCTTACTTCCAGTTGTAGTAAGCCTTCAACATTATCTCGAACATCAGTGTTTCTGTTAAATTAGAATCAAATAATAGTATCATCAGTGTACTATTATGACACTGGTATTCAATATGTTATGGATAAAGTACAGGGCAAAATGTGGATTATTATTATTCTTTTATAATTACCAACTAACTATACATTTTTTACATATGTGACTGTTTATTACATCGCTACTTACCAAATAAAAAATGCATTCGTTTTATTGATTAATGATTGTTAAAAACATGAGGATTGCCTGGTATCAAAAAGTTATTATTATTATTATTATTATTATTATGCAAAATGTTTGACGATTGAATGCCCCAATGAAAGGATTTCAAAGACTACACTTAACTGAAAAAACTGTTCCCACAAATATTCTGCTTCCTTTTGGTTTTTCACTCCCAGGCTGAAAGAAATCATATTCATTTCATGGACTGGTTATCGTTTTGTAGTACAACCAAATTCTTCAAATGTGCAGCGTTTAAAGATAAATATACACACGTGTTGAAGAACTTGGCACCTGCTGACATCAGACCAAATAAAGGACGAACTTTTGTCTCCACGATGTCTCGCAAAGAACCACCTGAACAGAAGCAGTAAATGAAAACTGATTTTTTTTTTCCCCATACACTCTCTGTGATTTTTCCCCATACACTCAACCCTGCACGCATACATTCATAATACAAACATTTGCGCACAAATGAGAGGTAAAATCTCTAAGATTAGGATACCTCTGGCGATGTCCTTTTCTACATTCTCCAAAGATGCTCTACCGAATCCGACCAGTTCTTTCAAAGCCTCTGTGACCGTGTTTTGGCCCACTTCGGTAGCCATGCTGAGCTTCCAGTGAGTTACTCGTAACTGCGCTGATCAGCTGTCATCAAGCAAGTCAGATACTCCGGCGATTACGGAAACTGAACGGTAATTGGTTAGACATCAAATGCGCGGAGAAAAGTAACAGTAGCCAGGTCTCGTCCCAGCATTTTTAGCAATAGCACGTTCGTGCGATAATAATTCACGTCCGAATAGCTGCATTTAAAAACTTGAATAAGAATCAAATTTAAAAAACACAGTGACTAATTTAAATAATAAAAAGATTATGATTTTATCTGACCAGTAAGAGACAACTTCCGGGCCGCCACCTAGTGGGTCTTTAAAGTACTGCATACAAGTCTATCCTGTTTAGCATATTTAGTAAAAGTGTAAATAAAATGTATACACATATACATACATATATATGCACATATACATATATATACACATATACATACATACATATATATATATACACATATATATACACACATACACATATACATATTGTGACGGGGTGAAGAAACACACAGCAAGGAGGGCTCAAATCAAAAACCCCAGAGGGTGGTTTTATTAACAAAAAAACAAATATTCTTCTAGAAGTGTAGGTGGTTGTGCCAGTCCGTGCCGTGAAGGTGCTCGTGCTTCCTCTCTCTCTTCCTCTCCTTCGCTCTCTCCTTCTCTAAGGTGCGTGGTGAATCCGTGTCCTCTGGTGCCGTCTGACCCGGTCTATACACTGCTTTCTGCGATATAGAGAAGATCCGTTAGTTATCTCTAGCATGGAGACAGTTCTCTCTGACACTGTGCTGCGTGGCCTTTTATCCCGCCCTGCTGACAAGCAACAGCTGAGACCGGTCAGCCTGTAACGAGTGCATGCAGGTGCTCCTCGTCTGTTACCAGGACGACGCTGATGGCTGCTCGGGACGCTCGTCACACTCCCCCCCCCTAAGTGTCGTCCTGGTCCTGAAACGAATCGTGCCGTTAGGGGAAGCAGGGGTTGGGTGGGGAGTGACCCCTGACAGACCTGCGCGAAGCTGCCCAGATCCGAGAGAGACCGTCCGGCGTTGGCGCCGCCGCTCCAGCTCGGTGACGCACCACAAAGTGGAAATCCTGGAGCGCTAGGAACCACCGGGTCACCCTCGCGTTGGTTTCTTGGCCCGGCCATCCACTGCAGGGGAGCATGGTCAGTGAGGAGGGTGAACTTCCGGCCGAGGAGGTAGTACCGCAGCTCCAGGATTGCCCACTTGACGGCCAGGGCCTCCTTTTCTACTGCCGCATAGTTCTTCTCGGCCGGGGACAGCTTTCGGCTGATGTATAGGACCGGATGCTCCTCGCCCTCCTGGACTTGGGAGAGGACTGCCCCAACCCCGTGATCGGAGGCATCCGTCTGTAGCAGGAAGGGACAGCTGAAATCCGGCGCTCGGAGGACTGGTTCCGGCGTTAGCGCGCCTTCTTGATCTTTCGGAACGCCTCTTCTGTCTCGGGTGTCCACTTTATCTTCTCAGGCTGCCCCTTCCTGGTCAGGTCCGTCAGGGAGGCGGCTACCGAGGAGAAGTTGGGGATAAAACAACGATAGTAACCCGCTAACCCCAGAAAGGCTCGTACCTGGGTTTTGGTGAGGGGCCTCGGGCGCTTCTTGACGGCTTCTACCTTGTCTTCTTGGGGTCGGATAAGGCCCCTCCCGACTTGGTAACCCAGGTACCTTGCTTCCGACAGCGCCAGGTGACATTTACGGGGTTGGCTGTGAGCCCAGCCCTCCGAGTTCGGACAGCACCCTCCGCAACCGCCTAGGTGGTCCTCCCAGGTCTCTGAGTGAACGGCGACGTCGTCCCAGATAGGCCGCGGCGTAGCTCTGGTGGGGTCGGAGGACGACGTCCATCATTCGTTGGAAGGTTGCGGGGGCCCCGTGTAGCCCGAAGGGAAGGGTCCGTACTGCCAGTGTCCGCTAGGGGTGGAAAACGCGTTTTAGCTCTTGAAGATTTTGAGAGGGGTACCTGCCAGTAGCCTTCGTTAGGTCGAGGGTAGAGATGTACCGGCCCTTCCCAGTCGGTCTAACAACTCGCCCACACGGGCATGGGGTACCCGTCAAATTCAGAGACCTCGCTCAAACGGGCGGAAATCGTTGCAGAATCGGAGGGTGCCATCGGGTTTTGGTACCATCACGATAGGACTGGACCACGGGCTGCGAGGCGGCTCAATTACCCCCAACTTGAGCATTTGTTTTATTTCCTCCTCAATAGCCTGCCGACGAGCCTCCGGGACCCGGTAGGGCCGCTGCCGGACGATAACTCCAGGGGCGCCCGGATCTCGTGTTCGATGGTGCGGGTCCGCCCGGGCGAGGGGAGAACACGCCAGAGAACTGACCGACCAGGTGCTGGAGCTCCCCTTCTGGGCAGCCGAAAGATGGGGTTGGTGTCGACAACCACGGACCGGTGGTCGCCAGGCCTGAGACTTGTCCTCGCTCCTCTCCACATCTTGAGGAGGTTAACGTGGTAGAGCTGGTCGGTTCGTCGTCGGCCGGGCTGATGTAATCTATACGTAACCGGGCCGAGCTTCTCCATCACGGTGTATGGCCCCTGCCACGTCGCCAGAAACTTACAGGTTGCCGTGGGAACGAGGACCAAGACCTTGTCACCGGGCTGGAACTCCGTGGTTGGGCTGCCCGGTTGTAGTGTCGCTGTTGAGCCTGTTGGGCTTTACATAAGTGGTCCCGGACTAATGGCATAACGCGGTCTATCCGGTCCCTCATCTCCCTGACGTGCTCCACGACGGTACGATGGGCTGCCGGCTGCTGCTCCCAGGCCTCCGAGGTGCCCTGCCATTGGATGGGAGTGTGCCAGCTCTAGGATTGCCTCAGTCTTTGATTTTGGCACCACCAACAGCAGTTTCTCCTCCCCCCTCCGCTGGGCGACACAGTACAACAGGCCATTTTTTACAACAAAATGTGGGAGAGGATGTGGCCCTGGCCGCACATCCTGTTCCTCTATAACGCGCACTTGCGCCAACAGTGTTTAAGGCGGTCATCGCTCTTTTTGGGCCTGGCGAACGAGCCCCCTCTCGAGACCTGTTGAAAAACATCAAAAAACAGGTTAGAGCTCTGGGAGGGAGACTCACCTTCTCTTCCGCTATCCGAGGCCAGCAACGCCGGGCGGGTCCGTGGCTTGCGGGCTTGCCGGGTTGTTGGCGGTTCCCTGGGGCTGGCCGGTTGAGTGGCGGCGGCGAGTAGCTGGTCAAAACCTGGCCAATCCCTTCCCAACAGGACTGGCACGGGAGGTCCTTCACCAGTCCGACTTCCACTGGCCAGGCCCCGGCCTGGCCGAGATGTGGACACGCCGCGCCGAACTTGCAGGGTGTCCCCGTGTACACAGGTGATGGGAATGAACGCTTTTCTTTTCCGTCGGGGGGCCAGAACGCTCGTGGCGCACCAGGGAAACGGCACTGCCTGAGTCCAGTAGAGCCCGAAGGGGTTTCCGCTCACCCGGACTTTGGCTTCTGGAGCTCCCTGGGGTGGCTCGTGGTGCACGATACAGCCGCCAGCCACGCGGGCACCGGATTTTCCGTGGGCATGGGTTCATCGCGTGGAGAGGGAACCGCCGCCTGTGTACTGGTCTCGACGCGCCTCCGGCATGCGCCGCTCCTGGACCACCCTCCGGGAAAAACGCGGCGCCGCTCCCAGGCTCCCGAGATTGGGCCGCATCCGCCAGCTCCACTGCCTCGACGAGCTCGGGCGGTTGTGGTCGGGCCGCGATTCGACTGCCTGTCTGTGGGAGCGGGAAGGGCTCTCAAAAACCGATCGACCATGACTCGCTCCGCCACTTGACTCGCGTTGAGGTCCCGCCGAGGAGCCAGTGTTGCGTAAGGCGCGCGAGGTCCGCTGCTTGCGCGGGGCGGGAGGCGGGGTTATACTCCCAGCTGTGAAACTGCTGGGCCGCTGCGATCGGTGAGAGGCCGAGCCGGAGAGGATTTCTCGGCGCACTTCCGTAGTCCTCTGCCGCCTCGAAAGAAAGGGAGAAATACGCCGCTGCGCCGCGCGTTAAGAGGGGGCTAGTATCCGCGCCCATTCTCAGGGTGCCAACCTTCCGCGTTGGCTGTCGCTTCAAACATTTTTAGGTAGGCTTCTGGATCGTCATCCGCAGACATTTTTGGCAGCAGTTTGGTGGCTTGGGCTCGAGGGTCCGGTAGCGGAATCTTTTGGGCAGCGGCGGTTCGTAGGGCGACGAGCTCCTGCTCCGTTTCGCCCTGTCGAGTAGCCAGGTGTTCCACGATTTGTTGCTGGCGGACGCTAATCTCGGTGAGCCTTTGTAGCAGCTCTTCCATGACGGGGAAGGAGCGCTACGCCACACGGCAAACTAAACGGGAGACAAGAAGAAAAAAAAAGTAAGGGGGAAGACGAGATCGCTTGCCGGTGTTTCTTCACACTTTTGCCCGCATTCTCCACCAGTGTGACGCTAGTCACAATATATATACACACATATACATATATATATATATATATACTTACACATATATATATATATATATATATACACATACACACATATATATATATATATATACACACATACACATATATATACACACACACATATACATATATATATATATATATATATATATATATATATATATATATATATATATATATATATATACACATACACACGTATATACATATATACATATATATATCTATATATATATATATATATATATATATATATATATATATATATATATATATATATATATACATACATATGTGTGTCTGTGTATATCTCATCATAAATATATTTATTTATTTTTTGCACATTTTGTCCATAAAAAAAGACTTTTAAAGGGCATTAAATATGACAACAGTGGTTTCATTCAACTGCTTTTATTGACTGTGGCTGTTCCAGCAAATTAAGTCACAGATTTTCCACTTTCAAGTTTTTTTTTGTGCGTTAAAGAACCCTCCTTTATTTTCCCTTCATGGAAAAACACCCCCACTGTTTTTCATACTTTTTTATGGGAAAATAAAGGAAATAAGTCTTTGCCAAAAAGCACCAACAGGAAGAAGAAAACTGAAATTCTACTTAAAATGGTCCCTTGAGAACATAAAATAAAATCAAAGATGTATAAGATTAACGAAAAATATGACTTTTTCTTGATTCGAGTCACTATAGATTGAGGCGCAACTGTTCCCAGTGTTTAAGGTCACGTGAACATCTCCAGAATCTAATCGCACATTATTCAGCTGAGCCATTAAATAGAGACAACAAAAGTGATAAAGAAGCCAGTGTGGACAATGAACATGGCAATATTACCAACTTCTGTCTTTCAAAAAAACCAAAAACATTTCCAAACGTATTTCCCTACTGTGTTCAAGTATTCAGAAAGGAACTCAGAGCTGCAGAATATTGCTTAATAAACTCTTCAAAGGACATCTCTGCAACAAGTCAGCAATTTAATTAAAAACAGCGAAAGAATCAATGAAACGCAACGAACAAATAATATTATTCAATTATATTCTGCTACATGTCCTGCTGTCTTTCCAACTCAGATTATGCTTGCAATTGCTGAACTTTGGTTGATAAAGGGCAACCCCAAATTCTAATTTAAAATTTTAATAAAGAGTCGACTCTCTTCCCCATATTTGTGGAAAGCAAAAGCTAAAATCAAAGAGAACTTGTTCTGATGTTCGATACGTAAAAACCATGTAAAAGTAAAGACTGTGAGCAAAGATGCCCTGAGTAGAGATGGCCCTTTGTGTTTTAAATATATCCGTGGTGTTTCAAGTTCAGGATTTCTTGGGACAGTGCGAAGACGAGTCTGTGTTTAGAACTTCAATCATGGTCCTCGTTAACTGGAACGTCTCTGAAACCGACGGGAGGTTTTGGTACCAGCTCGGCAAACTAGTTACAGAGAGAGAAGAAAGCGTCAGCGGTTTCTGAACGTGAGTTACAATCATCGGGATACTCGCCTCGGACTCAAAACATTGAAGTCGCACCTCTTTAAGCTCATCCAACTCTTGACGGTCTTACTGAAGCGATCGGGGCTCGCTGTAGTCATGGCTTCGAAATCGAACAGCTGGTGGCCAAACCAGAAAGAGTAAAGTGTTACAGTAGACGTTTATAAAGCGTCACGTGTCTCGTTAAATCATTGATGTTACCTTTCCAGACGGGATCCGGCCCAGCACCTCTTTCCCGCTGGCCATCAGAGCTCCCATGACCACGGAGTATGCCACGACGCTGGAAGAAGAACAGCAATTTACCAAAGTTCAAGAAACATGAGTTCTGATATATACAGTGCACCCGGAAAGTATTCATAGCGCATTTTTTTATGTTGCAGCCTTATTCCAAAATGGATTAAGTTCATTTATTTCCTCCAAATTCTACACCTACAATACCCTATAATGACAATGTGATTTTTTGAAAGGGTTGCAAATGTATTAAAACAGAAACCTGAAAAATCCTGTGTACATAAGTATTCGCAGCGTTTGCCGCGAAGCTCTAAATTGAGCTCAATTACGCTCTGTTTCCCCTGATTATTCTTGAGATGTTTCAGCAGCTTAACTGGAGTCCGCCTGTGGTAAATTCAATTGATTGGACATGATTTCAAAAGGCATACACTGGTCTATATGAAATCACAGGGTTGACATTGAATATCAAAGCACAAACCAAGCATGAAGACAAAGAAATCGTCTGCAGGATTGTCTCGAGGCACAAGGCTGGGGAAGGTTACAGAAAGATTTCTGCTGCTCTGAAAGTGAGGACAGTGGCCTCCATCGTCAGAAAGTGGAAGATGTTTGGAACCACCAGGACTCTTCCTGGTCACTCTGTCTGAGCTCCAGCGTTCCTCTGTAGAGAGAGGAGAACCTCACAGAAGGACAACCATCTGTGCAGCAATCCGCCAATGAGGCCTGTATGGTAGAGTGGCCAGACGGAAGCCACTACTTAGTAAGGAGCACATAGCAGCTGCCTGGAATTTGCCAAAAGGCATCTGAAGGAGTCTCAGGCCATAAGAAACTAAATTCTCTGGTCTGATGAGACTAAAATTGAACTCTTTGGAGTGAATGCCAGGCGTTACGTTTGGAGAAAACCAGGCACCGCTCATCACCAGGCTAATACCATCCCTACAGTGAAGCATGGTGGAGGCAGCATCATGCTGTGGGGATGTTTTTCAGCAGCAGGAACTGGTAGACTAGTCAGGATAAAGGGAAAGATGAATGCAGCGATGGACAGAGACCTCCTGAATGAAAACCTGCTTCAGAGTGCTCTTGACCTCAGACTGGGGCGACGGTTCATCTTCCAGCAGGACAATGACCCAAAGCACACCGCCAAAATATCAATGGAGTGGCTTCACAACAACTCGGTGAAGGTCCAGACCTAAATCCTATTGAACAAAATGGCCGCACACCGTCGCTTCCCATCCAACCTGATAGAGCTTGAGAGCTACTGCAAAGAGGAATGGGCAAAATTCCCAAAGACAGGTGTGCCAAGCTTGTGGCATCATATTCAAAAAGACTCGAGGCTGTAATTGCTGCCAAAGATACATCAACAAAGTATTAAGCAAACGCTGTGAATACTTACGTGCATTTGATTTTTGGTTTTTTATTTTTAATAAATTTACAATTTCAAAAACTCTTTTTTCACCTTGTCATTATGGGGTACTGTGTGTAAAATTTAGAGGAAATAAATGAATTTAATCCATTTTGGAATAAGGCTGTAACACAAAAAAAAGTGGAAAAAGTGAAGCGTTCATTTTTCTCATTCAACTGTAATCCATTTAAAAAGTAGACCCGTCAATATTAACAGCTGTTAATATTGAATTTTCATTCAATTTTAAGATTCAACTTCCTAAAGCCCTACCAACCTGTTTACCATTATTAAGTTTTCTTACCTGGAGCCTCTAGACAGTGGCATGAGGTTACAGAAGTAATACACCAGAGAGAGAATTAAATTACACACAGCATCTGCGTCCTACGAAAAAAGAGAGAGAGAGAGAACATATTAAGGTTGTATGTTTATTTAGTTTTCACTCTCCGACTGCGGTCTGTATTCAATAGTTATTAAATTGGAGGATTGAATTTGGGGAAAATAATGCTGACAAAAAAAAAAAAAAATCAGAACGTTAACTTTATGCTTTATATTTGAATTTTATTATATATTTAATTTTTGCATTTAGGATTAATTTAGAGTGCAATTTAGTGCTTTTTTTTTTACTAAAATCTCTAATTAGAAAGTGTGCTTTGTGTGATTGTTTTTAATATTTGTGAATAATAAATATAAATATATATAATAATATAAAAATATATTAAAATGTATTATCCCTATGAAAATAAATAAATAATTATATATATATATATATATATATATATATATATATATATATATACACACATATATATATACACACATTTATTTTTCTTTTTTTTCTCAAATTAACAGAAATATATTCTAATGTTTATTTTCATTTCTTTTAGATGCTTATAAAAATTATATGTAAAGCATCATTATATTGGTGGTTTAAAAATAGTTTTATGGAAGCTATGTACAGATTAATTATTCAAACTAAATGAAAGCCATGAAAACCGCTTTGTGCAGTAACATTAAGACGCATGCAAAGACACCTGGGTTTAACAGTGTTTTCAGGGTCTCTGCGTGAGCCTGTGAGAGAGACCAGACACACAGGTCACAGATCTCCCACGACTCTCTGCGTAACAGGTCAGACAGGTGCAGATGCCAGGAGCGTTTACGTGACGCTGAATATATTAGCTTCAAGAGACGTGACTAATGAACGCACGGCAGCAGTCGCGCTACAGGTTCAGCAGGAGACAGAGGAGATTGTGAAATCAGAGACAGACAGTTGCTAATCTTACCCCGAGTTCAGTGGAGAGCATCAGGGTTTTGCCTTTGGCCGTGAGATCTTTATAGAGCGCTTCAATTTCTGACTGATACTGCTGCGTCCTCTCATCTGTGGTCTGAGTCTCCACCGAAAACAGCATGTTCCCCACTCTAACAACAAAGTCATCAGCACAAGACACAAAACAAGGTAGCAAAATATAATCAGGTCATTAAAAACTTGCTAAGCGGCCTTTATACGTGGTTTGAGCTACAAAACGTGCTAAAACAGTACAGCCGAATGCTTCACATTACTTCTAATAGACTTGCTAATATTTATAAAAGATGTGATAAGTTTATATATGAAATATATTAATATATAAGAGAAATGATATGAATATAAATATATACATGTAATACACATATATATATATATATATACACATATATATATATACACACACATATATACACATATATATACACACACACATATATATATATATATATATATACACACACACACATATATATATATATATACACACACACATACATATACATATACATATATATATATACACATATATATACATATATATATATATACACATATATATACATATACATATATATATATATATACACATATATATATATACATATACATATATATACATATATATATATATATATATATATATACATATATATATATATATACATACATACATACATACACACCACACATATTAAGTAAACTAAAAAAATTATATTAAATGTGATTAATAACAAATAACCTAATAATAATCACTTCCCAGTTGATACAATTATATATCAAAAAAATAAACGAATGAACAATTTCAGCTTCAAAATTTCTTTAAAGGGGGTGATTTAGAATATTTTATATATTTGAAATATTCGCTGTAGAATTAATTATTGCTGTGATGAACGTTTAGGTTCATCCGCTTCATCCCATAAACTGAAAAGAAGGTGCTAAAGAAGGTGAACTGTGAAGGTCTGATTCTCACCGATCTCCGGTGATGGTGATGGTGAACCCGTCGTATTCTTTCCCAGGATCCTTCATACTGGGCACTTTAGAGTTGACCGTGAAGCCGTCTCTGGTTTTACTGTTGAACTGCTTCAGATATAAAAACATAAAAGCAGAAGCGCATCAGAGAAAATCTTTCTTCACGCACTTCGTGAGAATTTATTATTTTATTTAATACGTCTATTAATGAACCCAAATGCAAATGTTAGACAGATACCAAGCACAATTATCATAGAGCCAGTGAATAAAAAGACGGGGAATGGCTGCACACGTGTTTATTAAAGGCTCTCTCACAGATCTGACCTGATCCTAGATTACACACGTGTTGGGGGTGTTAGCTGTTTCTATGACTTACACTCAGTAATGGGAACTAAATTTGGATTGTCATATGAAATATATGAATGGTGCGTCGAAGAAAGAAAGACTGAAATAAAATCAATAAAAAATTTTTTTTTTTTAAATGTATAATGGCCTTATTTATACAGTTCAGACACAATACAGGGTAAAATGTTTGGAATAATTAATTTTAAATACAATTTTTCTGAAAGAATATAAAATCCTTATCTTATACCAAGGTTACATTTATTTAAATAATTAACAGCAAAGACTAATATTCTGAATTTTTATACAATTTAAATGGAATATTTTCTATTTTTATATATTTATTCCAGTGAATTTTCATTGCTTCAGTTTTTTTAGTGTCACGTGATCCTTCGGAAATCATTCTAATAAGGTTCTTAAGGTACGTTTATGTTTCTTATGTTGAAAATATTGAGAGATTATCGTTTTGAAAAATACTTTTCAACGTGTAGGAATTAATCCCGATGTAAAAATCCTGAAAATTAATTATGTCATGGTCATCATAATAACAATATACGTTTTCAACATTGATAATAACAGTAAATGTTTCTTGAGCCTTAATTCTTGCACTAATATAAATAGAACGATTAATCGCGATTAATAGCATCTTAAAGACGTTTTTGTTTACATAATATACGTGTGTTTATTGAGTGCATTTTTTATTTATATATAAAGTCACGTACAGCTTCTATCTTGAAGATATATACACATATGAATATATAAATGTAACATCTTTTTCTTAAATACATACATGCACGTATCTTATTTTGCATGTGATTAATTGCAATTAATCGTTTGAAAACACACAAAAAAAGCATGCTGGTAGACCTAGAAAAAGTCACTGACCTCGTCTAACCAGAAAGATGACTTCATTTCATTCAGCACACAACTTATCCAGTTAATGATTAATAAAGATAATAAAACTGCACCGTTTGTCATGTTTAATGCTCCCGTTACCTTCATGATGGGCAGCAGATCCTCCACTTTATTCACATTTTCCAGAGCCTGCTTTACTTCCTGAAGCCCCCGAGGGTTATACGCCCTGGTGGACCAAAAAAACATGCGCATGAAAATTATTACAATATATAAGTCTTATACATGGACAACGAAGACAAGATAAACCGTACGTGAGTGAATGGATGCACAAATAAATAAAATAAATAAGGTGACAATAATGAAGGAATAATGAATAAAGTTTATAACCGAGTGGTGTAGTGTTCGACTGAATGTACAGGGTATAAAATAAGCGGTGCTATATTGTTTAAAAGTGTGGAAACAGGCAGATTTTTGTTATGTTATTGAATAAAGTCTCTAAAGCTCCCCTAGGGTGCACATATTTGATCAGAAATACAGTAAAAACATTTTTCAGTGATCAAAGCTGATTTTTCAGCATCATTACTCCAGTCTTCGATGTTTTAATATGCTGCTCAAGAAAAATAATGACAAAAAATGTTGAAAATATTCAGTTTGATAATGTTGCGGATAATTGAAAGTTGTGAATTGATGAGGGGTGTGTTATTAAATGAATAAATGAAAGAACTAACAAACAGCTGTGTTAAGCTTTTGTTAGTATATTTTGAAAAATTACTCTGCCTCCCAAAATAAATAAACACACACACACACAGACACACACAGACAGACACACACACACAGAGACACACACACAGAGACACAGAGACACACACACAGAGACACACACACAGAGACACACACAGATATACAGACACACAGATATACAGACACACAGATATACAGACACACACACACACACACAGAGACACAGACACACACACACACTGACACAGATATACAGACACACACACAGATATACAGACACACAGAGACACAGACACACACACACACACTGACACAGAGACAGAGACACACACACACACAGAGACACACACACACACACAGAGACACACACACACACACAGAGACACACACACACACACAGAGACACACACAGAGACACACACACAGAGACACACACAGAGACACACACACACACAGAGACACACAGAGACACACACACACAGAGACACACACACACACACACACACACACAGAGACACACACACAGAGACACACACACACACACACACAGAAACTTACCCATGATAAACCAGTATTCTTTCCTTTACAAAACTAAGAATACTACTGAAATACTCCAGATATCTGATATTAATAATCTGGCCTCTGTAAAACAAGAGAAAACAAACAAACAAACAATGAAAACACTATAAAACACCCAAAGCAAGTGTTAACTCTGTGAGCAGCACCTATTTGTCCGGCTCCTATGCTGACAGGTTAAAAATAAACATTACGTGTTAAAAGCCTTAAATAACTGTGATATATGACGAGCGCTGAGCGATGTGATAACACTAATGCTTGTAATACTAATGATACTAATGCTTGTTGGGTTAAAGGGTTAATGTTTACAAGAGAAGCACTAAATGAGACATTTCTCTTGTATGTTTCAGAAATGCGCTCGTAGGCCGCACGAAGTGAGGTGACAGGCCAGGATCGGGCCCAAGGCCATGAGCTGTGTCTTCACAACCAGAGTCGAAGACGTGAGCTTTCAAAGCTGCTTCACTGAACAGGATTGCTTCATTTTATTCTAATAGGAAGTCAAACTGTTTATACTCTGCTCAGACCTGAGGTGTAAAAAATTCACTGCATCTTCTCTGTTCAGAATCATCATTAATGATACCAATACTACCATATACAATACTAGGCCTATTTAATATTGGTATGGTATATTTTCTTCATGAACACGATTTGAGGGAAAAATTTAATTGATGAAAAAAAAAATGCTACATTCATGGCCGGCAGTTGTGATTATAAATCAATAATATACATTTAAAATAAAATATATTAATACTAATATTAATATTAATACTACTACTACTAATAATAATGATTGTAAAAAAGAAGTATCACTGCTGCAACGTGTCAAAGTAAAATTAATAGAAACATTTTACAATAAGGTTCATTAGTTAACAAAAAAAAAACAACAATACTTCTACAGCATTTATACGTTTTTGGTTCATGCTGATTTCAGCATTCAGTAACGCTTTATAAAAATCACAAGTTGTGTTTGTTAACATTTGTTAACGCACTGTGAACTAACATTAACTACAACAATTAATAACGATGTCGTTCCTTCATTACAGTTGAGGTCAACGAGAAATCTTCGTCATGATTCATGTCATCACCCTTGGTGCGAACAGCCCTTAAAAGTCAAACAAAGTTCTTAAGCGGTTAAGGCTGGCCGCTTCACAGAGCAAACGACAGGTTGAGGGCAGATACAGCACCTGATGAGGTTAATGTGGTTGTTAAATCCTCTGCTAAGACTCCTGGCAGGCATCTGATCCAACCACAGCACAGGCTGGTCTGGATCTGCAATCCTGCTCACACACACACGCACCAGCAAAGATCAATCATCAAGCCTTAGTGACACCCTCCACAGAGGCGTGAGAAGAGCTCAGGCACGCCGGCTGGAATCTGACCTTCTCCATTTCACTGCGATGTCAAACATGTCTCTCCACTGCAGCTGTCTGGTCTTTCCGTTGACTCGAACCTTCGAGTTACTCCAGGTGCGCTGCATGGCCTGCATCACCTCTATGGTGGCCAAGCCCATCGCTACACAAAACACACACACACACAACGCAAAACACAAGACAACACTGAAAACGTAATTCGCAAGTATCTACGATAAGCATGCTACTTATTTTTTTTATTTACAGTTCATTTTGATATTTTCGGTTAAAAATGTAATCAATTTGTTATTTTTAAAAGTGAAAAAAAGAAGTAAAATCACAGCTTATTGCTTATTAAAAACTGCATAAAACTATCATAGCTTTTGACTTTTTAATGATATTGCAAAAAATGTCCTGTGGTGCAACTACTATAAAACTTGGGAAAAAATTATTTATGAATTAATAATCCATGATATGTGATATAAAAAACATGAACCTAGACAATTCTACTTAAGAACTAATGATTGGTCGTGTATTCAAGGTGCTAAGAAAATGTGATAAACTGATTTTGAAGGTTGGACCACATGATTTATTATTTTTTCTTTATTTAGCAATTTAATCATTTCTATATTGCTATTTGTATCACTATTCTTTAAAGATTTTAAAGCTCTCTGATCGCCAACATAAAAAAGGTTACGAAAACACGCCCCCACTTTGTGATGTAGCAATGTGGGGGCGTGCTCAAACAAGCCGTTTTAGGGGGGTGTGTACAAGTCAACTTTTAAAAAGAACATCTCTTTGGTTTTGAGACTTTACAGATCTTCTTTACGCACCGAGAGCTTGTAACACTCTAAAGAGAAAGGAAAACGTGAAATGCCACCATATGACCCCTTTAATAAATGAATGTTAACAAATAACACCTATTGTAGAGTGTTACCATTTAATCATTGAAACTTCTTTATGCAACGAAAGTATGATTGTGTTATTTAGTTAGTATTATTTAAAGAGCTCTGACCTCTGTGTATTCTGAGGTTTGATAAGAAGCCTGACGTGTCGTACTGCATCAGTGCACCGATGTGATCCGCCGTACAGATCAGCTTCTGAACTTCAGCAGAGTAACTGTCAAAGTTCTGAGGTAGAACATCTCTACAATCACAAAAACAAGCAGGGAATCGAAGGTTACGCGATGAAAAAAAACATACCAATCATGTTAATCTGATGTGATGCCCAAAACACAAAGGTTTGCATCTAAACTCACTTAATATGAGGCTGAAGTCCAGGCTGTTCTTCATAGTCCTCGATGAGGAAGGGGAGATTTTTTGCCCAGTGGTTTTTAAAGTTTCCAGGCAAATCCTGATCAACGTTATACTCCGCAACCGGTACATCCAGATGAGAGTGTAAATAACGGGAGTATTCTGTCACAGAGAGAGAGAGAGAGAGAGAGAGAGAGAGAGAGAGAGAGAGAGAGAGAGAGAGAGGCATACAACACACACTATTCAATTCATATTTCAATCAGTATCTGAATACTACACGCCTTTTATCTAAATAAATTTTTTTAATATAATTTATCTTTCATTCACTTCAATTACTATACATATATAATTACTATACTGCACACACACAAAAACTGTTTTTTTTTCATCAATGATCATCAACAAAAGGAAATAGCATGTTTATCCAAGAAACTCTGAAGCAGCACAACTGTTTTAATATAGAAACAATAATAAGAAGAAATGTTTCTTTAGTGTCAAGTCATAGAATGATTTCTGAAGCATCATGTTATTAAAGTGCTTTATGTATTTAAATAAATAAAATGTATTTGATTGTAATAATTAGTGCTGTATGAATACACACACATACAGCATAAATTTAGATCATTTTTCAAATATTGTTAGATTTTAAATTCTTGGATATATATATATATATATATATATATATATATATATATATATATATATATATATATATATATATACAAATGCATTAAATAAACTATTTTATCTACATAAATATATACATGCATGTGTTTGTATTTATATATAAATAATGAATATACACACAACTATACTATATAAACAATTTTGGATGCGATTCTTTAGACAAGATAACACTATCTATCTAGCTAACACAGATACTGAAGCTAATAAGAACTAGTGATTGTGTAACGTTTGTTAATCTAATGGAAATTATTATTATACACATAATTTCTCACCTCTGAGATATTTGACTTTGAGATACTCAGAGCTGGCTTTCTGTCCCAAGAGAGGGTCGTTGAGCATGACTTTAGTCTGAGCTTTGATGCCCTCGTAGAACTGGCCCATGGCCACGTGACTGAGACCCTTCATGTACTGACACACTTCATTATAGGGCTCCAGCTGCAGACATCTCTGAAAGAGACCGTGATAAGACACCACTGAAACAAACAGCCACAGGACTTTGAGCTCACGACAGCAGACCACACCAGTCCAGACGTGAAACACAAACCAGAAGTGACCGGGATAACTCAAAAATGTGTTCATTTTGAGTTTCAATGCGAGAACGAAATAATATGGAAAAAATGAACCTGTAGCATTCTCATGAAAAATACTGTTTTGAAAAGAAAAACTATCATGTGACTTTAATAAACTTAAAAAAGGAAAAAAAAAGAAAATCAATGTTATTGATATCGTAAAGAAGGACTTTGGAGTTTTTCCAAGAGAAATTAACTTATTGGTTGTTACGTGACAAAGTGCTTTGAGATTCTGTTTACCATATTCAGCATGATCTACGCATGCTGAAAAAAAATAAATCAATGTTTACACGTGAATGAAAACTTCAGTTGCATTTTGATGCATGTGGATTACTTTTACAATGTCTTTTTGAAGCATCAACGTTTGGTGCAATGGACATTGTGATGGAGGAACGGAAATCTCTCAGGTTGTATTAAAAACATATTTTGTGTTTCAAAGATGGACAAAAGAATTTCATTTTTGAGTGAACTCTGATGTAAACATTTTGATGTTAACATTCATTGCATTAAGTAAACATCTACTTCATATCTATTGTACTTCATGTTACTCCTGACAACAAAGTGATAAACACAACATCATTCCACACACACACACACACACACACACACACACACACCTTAAAGTTGCCGATGGCCTCCTGCAGGCTGCCATGATGGTACAGCATCATTCCTCTGAGCTGGAGAGACTGGATGTGGTTTTGATCCAGTAACAGAGCTTTCTGGAAGCTCTCCATAGCATTCTCAAAATCACCCAACTCCCTGAACACACACACACACACACACACAAATGTCTGAAACATCTGAAAAACCGACTATTAAAATCCTCATGAGTCAGTAGCAGCTCACCTGTAAGCCTGACCCAAGCTTTTATACGCATCTATGAAGTCTGACTTCAGTTTGAGAGCTTCTTTAAACACCTCTATAGCCTCCTGCACGCAGAAAACATCATTTAAATATAGTCTTTTGCAAAACATGTCAAATGGTCTTTTTGAACTTTTTGCAGCGTTGCAGTCCAGTTATTACATCCAGGGCATTCCGGATTGGTTTACACTTACACAAAAGAAACACATCTGTGATTTTTATTTACCTTAAGGAGGCCCCTGTGGAAGAAAGTCAGGCCTTTATAGAGCATAGCGATGGGCTGGTTCTTCTTCAGCTCTAGAGACTGCTGGAAATCCTCCATGGCTGCCATATAATCCTGACAGACGAGAAAAAGGAGAAAAAGGAAGGTATCTGTAAGTATTTCGAACAATATAAAGAAACGTAAGAAATGTACATTCATAGCTTTAATCATAAAGATACATTAAAACTGATTAAAAATGGCAGTAAAGATTTTTACACACACGCAAATAAATCATTTCACATCAGTTCTGTTCAGCTCCAGCAGTGATAATGATGATAAATGTTCCTTCATTCTTCATAAATCATTGCTGATTTAATGTTCATATGAAGACATGAATAATAATGATGAGAACAGTAATTATATTAAAATTGAATTTTTTTTCACTATATTTTGATCAAATAAATGCACCCTTGGTGACATTTATAGTATTTTTAAAAAAATCTTACAGACCTCAAATCTTCAAAAGGTAGCGTATATTCCTTTTAATAATGTTATTTGTAAAATAACTACATAATTAACAAGCCAGAACATACTGTACACATTAAAAACCTGCACTGTAAATGATAATCTTCTTGTTTATTTTTTTTTTAATCAACGGTTGGATTAAAAAAAAAAAAAGAGAGAGAAATGGGCTCTTTTTGCAATTCGTAAGTTGCAATATGAATTGAAATATGAAAGAAAAAGTATACAGTCAAAAATGTCATTAGTCCAACAAAGGTTCTGTGCCAAATTAAGTGACTAAGTAATACTAAAGCCATAAAAAACTAAAAGATAAGTCACATTAACAGTAAAAAAGGACACTGTAGTATTTATAATGCATCAATTTACTGTTCAAACGGATAATAAATATCTTCACTTGTGTTCAAGCTGACAATCATGAGGTTTCTGGACTCTGTACCCAGACAGATCTGTCCGTTTTGGACATTATATAAAGTGATCTATAACAGAGGTAGTCAAAATCAAAGTGCACGCTGACGTGGTGTGTGTACCTCTGATATGAAGAGCAGCGTTCCTCTGTGTCTGTAGAGCCGGGCTGAAGGCTGCAGCTGTATGGCTTTGGTCAGATCAGACAGAGCTTCACTGATGCGGCCCAGAGGAGACAGAATCTGAAATCGCACGGCTCATTATTACCACTAAGCACCTTATAAACGGTCGTAATTAGTCGTTTGAAGTGCATTTAAAGGAAGTCAATCCCTCGCTCCTCACCTCTGCCCTCTGCTCATACACTTCAGGTCTGCTGGGCTCCAGGGCGATCACTCTGCTCAGCTCATAGAGAGCCAAGTCTGCGTTCTTTATGTCCTTCAGAGAGAGAGAGAGAGAGATTCCTTTATGTAGAACTCTCTCTGACTAAAACTGCGCATATAGTTATAGTGCTCAAAAGTATTATGATCAAAGAAGGCTATGCAAAGCTAAATGTTCATCATTACTCCAGTCTTCAGAGTGATCCTTCAGAAATCTGCTGCTCGATTAATCATTTGTGATTTGTGCTCAATTATCAGTTCTTGCTCAATATTTTTTGGAAGCTGTGGCGCTCGTTTCAGGAATGGAAGGTTCAATGAACAGCATTTATTTAAAGAAATCGTTTCCTGTCATGTGTGCTCAGATTGAAAGCTTCCTTACTCATTTTCTTTTTTGAGCTGTCAAACATACATACATACATACGATGCAATTAATCAACACATATATTATGTATATATAAAGATGCACACAATAAATACTGAAAGTATTTACATATTTACAATATTAATATTTCTAAATCTACATCATATATAAATATATTTCATATAAAACATAACACATTTTCCTTAAATATGTACGTGAAAGTATATGTATTTAGATACATAATGCATAATAAGTGCACATGGTTCACACATATATTATGCAATCAAAAATGTTTTTTTAACCCTAAACTGTCTATTATGTAACAATGAAGACTGGAATAATAGCTGCAGAAAGCTGTCAAATAAAAAAAAAGTTACATTTTAAAACCGCTGTCAAACGATTAGTCAATATTAAGCATTCAGTGTATATATATATATATACAGTGTATATATATATATATATACAGTGTATATATATATATATATACAGTGTATATATATATATATATATATACAGTGTATATATATATATATATATATATATACACATACATACATATGTTAACTTTATATTAACTATATTTAAATATAATATAAATTATATAAATAAAAATATATACACGAAAATACATGTAAATATTAAGCAAGTAAATATATGCTGGATGTGTGGATTATATATATATATATATATATATATATATATATATATATATATATATATATATATATATATATATATATATATATATATACACACACACACACACACACACACACACACACACACACACACACACACACACACACACACACACACACACACACCTCATATTGTTTTAACAAAACATATTATTTTGGATGAAATTAATTGTTTGACAGCACTAGTTTTAAGAGACTTCTTATCTATTCTAAGTGTTTGGCTGGTGATGTAAAAAAAGAAAGACTGACCTGCAGACTCTTTTTGCCGTAAGCTATTCCCCGTCCATAGATGGCACTGACCAGCTCAGGATCTCCCTTAAGACAGAGAATGTGAAAAAGGGCTCATAACAAGTTCATAACTGCCATACAATCAACCTCTTGTGCAATACTACTCAACCTCAGGTAGAGTGCTTCTGTTCATATTCATTTCACTGTACATAACTGATATACCAATATTTCAACATAAAATGATCTGTCTAAATCTGTCTAATTAACGGAAAAAACACAATACAAGAAGCAATAGCGGCGCAAATGGATTTTAATGAGCTTTTTTTATTATTTATTTTATTTTATTTTATTTAATAGCCACATAAACTACATCAAACCATATTCTACACTTGCTTTCATCTTATTCTTGCATTTTTAAGAAAACGGTAGTCAGTTACAGTGATAATCAGCTAGGAATATTACAAGACCGGAGCTTGACGCAAGGATGTGAAAGCTTTTAACAAGTTAGAAACCTTGAAACCTTTTTGCATTTATATGTTTTTATTACTTGGAATAACTATTAAATCATGTGCAACGAAGCTAGAAAATTTAATCACGGAGCTAAACGGGGGACGGAGCTGATTTCATGTTGTGTCATTATGTTTACTCCAACTGACCTGCAGCAGTAACGAGAAGTGCTTGATAGCTTCATCGTACAGGCCGTTCCCAATCAGAACATAGCCAATGGCTGAAAGAGAAACAAAACAGCGTTGGCGGAGCACGTCAGCCGAAGACCAAAGTCAAAACACCATGATACGCACCGAGTTCTTCATTGGTGTTTTGGTTTTCCACAGCGAAAGGAAACCGACGCTGTTCGACAAACAACTTCGCCTGATTCTGCGGTGACGGAAAAAGACAAACGTGTCAGGAAGCAGGTCAACCTCTAGCGATCAATCCAACCCAGCACTGGTCGCAATAACAATGTAAAGAGACCCACAATTACGGAGGACTTTTTTTCGTGCTGGATAGGAAGCGTTTGGGTTTTGGCTTGATACGCTTTTTAAAGAGCAGGTGTTGAAGGAATATTCACTTCTGTTACCATTCACACACTTTACGACTTTCTTCAACGAAAACTAATGTGCATAGTATACTAACATGCCACCGTCCCTTTTTTATGCACTTAAAATGAATGGGGACTGTAAACTGCAACGGCAAAATTCAGCAATTAAAACATATTTTATGGTGCTTTTTACGATTTTAGAGCTTAACGGACCCAAAACCCAGTCACTCATCAATATTCTCCCGCGGGTTCACGTCTGTGTTCGAAGAAAAGCAAGCCGAAACGAGAGTTAATAAAGAACGACAGAATTTTCATTCGGGCCTGAACAAGTCCTTTAACACCGCGCAACGAAATGCAAATACAACTCACGAGGATTTTCTCTGCATTGAGTGAAAAGATGGACTCGCAGGGCGGGTTGCTCCCCTCCTCACAGTCCGGATCCTCCAGCTGCAGGATTGCCGACTCTGTCGGACCAAAAAAAAAAAAACATCACCGGATGTGACAGATACAAAAAGGCTAACCAAATCACTTTGGCTTGAACTTAACGTAACGAGTGTTGTTTTCAAAACAGCGCACCATCTTGATCACTGCCTTGCCATTGACTTTCACAGTATGGAAAAATACTACAGAAGTAAATGGCTGCCATCAGTAAATTATAACAGAATTAAATTTTTGGGTGAACTATCATTTTAAAGATGCCAACAAACTTTCGATTTCATCATTTGCGTAATTTGGCTAGCTGCGAAATATAAACTTGTGGCAACGCACCAGAATGTCTGATTAAATCAACCTTTGAATATTTAGATATTACGTAGTAAGCTGCACAATAGTCCTTCTTCTTCTGCTTTTTATCATCTATACGGTTGTCTTCATATCGCATCATGCATCTGTATCCATAATGAAAGATTGCGTAATGTTAGTTTGAATGGCATGAAATGTGACCCTGGACTACAAACTATTCATAAGTGGCACAGGTATATTTGTAGCAATATCCAACAACACACTGTATTGGTCAGAATTATACATTTTCATTTTATGCCAAAAATGTGGATATTATATAAAGATCATGTTCCATGAAGATATTATTTTGCACATTTCGTAACGATTAGTAATGCGCATTGCTAAGAACGTCATCTGGCCAACTTCAATGGCGATTTTTCCAATATTTTTTTTTTTTTTCAGACATCCGCCAACATTGTCCTATCCTAACAAACCATACATCGGTCGAAAGCTTGTTTTTTCGCCTTTCAAAAATAATTACCATTATGAATGGTTTTGTGTTCCATTATCACAAAACTACTAATTATTAAACAATTCGCCAATAAGAGGTAACCTAACATTACCTCTTTACGTTACGTTCTTTTACATTATGTTCTTCACTTTCATTGTGTTTTACTAGGATTGCATTTCAAGGCTCATTTGAATGAAAACACAACCTGAAACAGAAAACCAAGTCACCATGGCAATAAAACAGTGAACTTTTTTGAAACAGTGAAATTTGTGTTTTCATGGCACTCATTTCACTTACTTCAAATACCACGATCATAACCAAGCTACATCTGCTAAAACCAATCTTGAACTCAGTGGCACCCAATAAAACGTTAATGTTGCATGTTTATTTAGTAGTTAGACAACGTGCATGAATCACCGGAGTTTTGCATGCATGATCTATAGCAGTTTCTACAAGCGTTTTTAGTATTTCTGGGTTTATAACATGAGTTTCTGCTGCATGATGTGAGTTTCTGCATGTATGATCCCGTCAAGCTCTTGTCACTGTAACGTTAAGCGGAAGAGAGTGAATCAGATGCACATTATATACATCAGGACGTGGCAGAAGCTCACCGCAGTCCGCCGCATACTCCTCCCACTCGGCCGGAGAGCTGCAGCCGTGCTTGTGAAGGTCGCTGTTGAATAAAGTCAAGGTGGAGAAATACTCGCTGGATAAAATAGCTCCACATAAGTACAGTAGCGACAGAGCCACCAGCACAACACCCCCGCCAGCAGGTGCCATGTTGTGAGTAATGTTATGAGCAGGTGAGGATCTGTGTATTCTGGGTAATGTAGTTGCGTGGAACTAAACCCATACTTCCGACAGTGGCGGAGGAGAAGAAAAAAAACTACGTTTCCCGTCAGAAGCCCAATAAGCCCCGCCTCTTATAAAGGGTTCAGGAAGCAGTAGGCGTGTTTTCATGCTGTCATATGGAGAATGGCACCGGGATTGTTTAAATGCGTCGAGTGTAACGAAGATGCAAACGAGCTGCATCGAGATTACAGCAACGGAATACTGAAGATCACTATATGTGTGAGTGCATCATAAAATGTAGAGTTTCCTGTTTGGTTTGACTGTTCTGTTGAGGTTAGCATGCCCACAACATAGGCCTGAAGTACTGCACATGACGAAGAGCACGGCGGTTTTTCTCTGTTACTTCAGTTAATTTTACTTTTGTATTTATATTTGTTTTGTTTTTGGCTGTAAAAACCGAACAAAAAAAAAACATTTTCACCATTATTGCCCAGAACAAATACGGTCCCAATACAATACGGTCCCCCGGTTACAATAGTGTAAACTATTGTTGTTATTGACAGCGAGTACATTTTAAATAAATTAAATACATACATACATACATACTATCATCATCAGGATAATGAAAGTGCCCCAAAACAAATATTTCATTTAAAAATGTGCATATACAATAAAATCAGTGTTTTAGCTAACATAAGTTGTCATTCATAAACTGTCATTCAAAATGTAATCTAACTGATGACTTTTCTCTCTCTACAGAAATCATGCAAGAAACCGGTTGACAAATACATAGAATATGATCCAGTTATTGTTCTGATAGATGCCACTTTATGCAAAATCCAGGCCTTTAGACATATCCTCTTCAACACTGAGATCAATGTAAGCGAAACTTTTATATTCAGTTTTTTTTAACAGCTTTATATATGCACGCATGAAGTTTGTATGCCGCGTGCCGAGTACAGACGGCATAAATAGTATACAAAATACTATATTGTGAACACGTCCTCTGTTCTTCTCTCTCTCTCTGCAGATCCACTGGAAGCTGTGTGTGTTCTGTCTGCTGTGCGAGGCGTATTTGCGCTGGTCCCTCCTGCAGGGGTCCCAGCCGAGCAATGACCCCGCTGATATCATCCGTTACACTAAAGAGTGGGAGTTTTACTGCATGTTTGCAGTGGCTGCGCTGGGTAATCATTGTTTGTCATATCAGAATTATTAAACAAAATGAGTTATTAGGTGACAATGCATGTTAGAGGTTATGCATTTAGGGGTTTGTAGTTTTGTAGCACCAGTATCTTCACTGCGATTTTTATTTTAATATATATATATATATATATATATATATATATATATATATATATATATATATATATATATATATATATACACATTTCGATCTGTTGAATGCATCATCGCTCAATATGTGTTAATTTCCTTAAAAAAAAATACTGGAAAAATAATGTTAGCATTTGTTGTTTTTAAGTAATTACTTTGCATATTTTTTTTTACTGTAATATGGTAGAATTTTATTCCATTCGTGAGAATGCAACATAATTTTCATCACGAAAACAATAGCTCCCCTGATAATATAGTTTTCATTTTCCTAATTATTATGTACTACTCTTATTTTTATCGCCGTAATGCAAAAGGTTGCAATACAGTAATGAGAAACTGAGAATGCGTTTGTCACTTTAGCATAATGGCACCTTAAGTGAAACATGTACGTAATCGTCACTAAAATCATGTCACGACGCGGAAAGTCGCCCTGATAGTCCCGTGTTCTTTGTGTCTTTCTAGAGTTGTCCGTGTTCTGCGCAGGTGTGTTGTTCGTTCTCTGGACGACGCAGCGCTGCTGTGGTTCCTCTCTAAAACTCGCCCCGCTCTTGAAGGCGCTTCTGCTCTCCGGCTACGGTAAAGTGCTGTTAATTCCGGCTGTCATCTGGGAGCACGATTTCTCGCCGCTCTGCTTCAGCCTCATACGGCTGTTCGTCCTGACCTCCAATTCGCAAGCCATAAGAGGTGAATATCGACTTTTCTGGCGCGTTAAACGCGCTCGCGGTCGGCACAAGACAACCACACACACTCTCTTTCATTCGCATGAGCACCCAGAGGCATAGTGAACCAAAGTAAACACTTTCTCCATCCCACACACGCATGCGTTCGCACAGAGGATAGCATTGTTTGAAGCTGGCCATTGCTAGCGTAAAGTCTTCAGGGTGTGCTAATCACCCCCAGCGGT